>NC_092147.1:5663324-5700824 GCF_045791955.1 Oncorhynchus clarkii lewisi
GATGGAACAGTAGTAGAGAGGGTAGCAAGTTTTAAGTTCCTCGGCATACACATCACAGACAAACTGAATTGGTCCACTCACACAGACAGCATCGTGAAGAAGGCGCAGCAGCGCCTCTTCAACCTCAGGAGGCTGAAGAAATTCGGCTTGTCACCAAAAGCACTCACAAACTTCTACAGATGCACAATCGAGAGCATCCTGGCGGGCTGTATCACCGCCTGGTATGGCAACTGCACCGCCCTCAACCGTAAGGCTCTCCAGAGGGTAGTGAGGTCTGCACAACGCATCACCGGGGGCAAACTACCTGCCCTCCAGGACACCTACACCACCCGATGTCACAGGAAGGCCATAAAGATCATCAAGGACATCAACCACCCGAGCCACTGCCTGTTCACCCCGCTATCATCCAGAAGGCGAGGTCAGTACAGGTGCATCAAAGCTGGGACCGAGAGACTGAAAAACAGCTTCTATCTCAAGGCCATCAGACTGTTAAACAGCCACCACTAACACTGAGTGGCTGCTGCCAACACACTGACACTGACTCAACTCCAGCCACTTTAATAATGGGAATTGATGGGAAATGATGTAAATATATCACTAGCCACTTTAAACAATGCTACCTTATATAAATGTTACTTACCCTACATTATTCATCTCATATGCATACGTATATACTGTACTCTATATCATCGACGGTATCCTTATGTAATACATGTATCACTAGCCACTTTATACTATACTATGCCACTTTGTTTACATACTCATCTCATTTGTACATACTGTGCCCGATACCATCTACTGTATCTTGCCTATGCTGCTCTGTACCATCACTCATTCATATGTCCTTATGTACATATTCTTTATCCCCTTACACTGTGTACAAGACAGTAGTTTTGGAATTGTTAGTTAGATTACTTGTTATTACTGCATTGTCGGAACTAGAAGCACAAGCATTTCGCTACACTCGCATTAACATCTGCTAACCATGTGTATGTGACAAATAAAATTTGATTTGATTTGATTTGATTTGATTTAAAACGGCAATATATTAAGGAGATCAAGAATTTGCCCTGAGGACTGCTTAAAATGTATATAAACATTTGATGCCAATGTGCTGTAGGTTTAGGTCACGGTTTATCGCTTACTGTACATCGTACATCCAGAAACGAAGGATAGCAGCATTTAAAGTGTCCAAGTCCAACTGTCCTGAAATAAGTAGGTGTTTTAACTAAACCAATGCCTTCATTTACGATGCATTCAATCCTGTGGCGTTTAAGATTGAATAAAGCAGTGAATGCAACTTGCTTGCTCTTTCTGTTTATACCATATGTTGTTTTTAGACTGTTTCTGAAGATGTAAATTTCACAGCATTGCCAAATAAGTCTGTACAATGTCCTTTGCACAAAAAAAACATCCTCATGAAAGTACATCAGCATATCATCAAAAGTACATTCACAGTGTCTACATTTGCTAAATGCAAATCTCAACCGCTCTTTATCCACACGGCATAAGTATCACCGCAGAGAAGGACCATTGGTCCATATGCCTCGTTATCCATATTGACAGTTAGAAATTGATCACCATTGTACAATAGAACCAAGGCCTCTTTAAATTCTTTGCAATATCGCATCCACCACACACTGAGAAGTCACGTGATTTTGCTATAGCAAAAAGTCGGACAGCACTCAGCTTGTGGGGTTGATATTTCCCAAAATTTAATAAATCATGAATAACTTTTTCTTTGAAGCATGGGAGCCTAAAGGATTACACAACTCAATTTATTCTGTATATAAAAATAATCTGTAAAGCAGTGGGTTTCATGGAAAAACAATGTGATCTTATGAGGTCCCCAAGTACAATGTCATAAGAATCGATCAGTGCATTTCTGAGGTCCATCTTCAATCATGGCTAGTATTGTTGGGCGAGACAATAACTGTTCCAAACTTTTCACTAAAGTTTCCCTACAGTTCAAAAGTTTGGGATGACTTAGAAATGTCCTTGTTTGCACATTTTTTGTCCATTAAAATAACATCAAATTCATCAGAAATACAGTGTAGACTTTCAGTGATGTAAATGACTATTGTAGCTGGAAACGGCTGATTTTTAATGGAATATCTACAGTAGATAGGCGTACAGAGGCCCATTATCAGAAACCACCCCTCCTGTGTTCCAATGGCTCGTTGTGTTAGCTAATCCAAGTTTGTCATTTTAAAAGGCTAATTAATAATTAGAAAACCCAGCTGAAAACCCTTGTGCTGATTAAAGAAGCAATACAACTGGCCTTCTTTAGATTAGTTGAGTATCTGGAGCATCAGCATTTCTGGGTTCAATTACAGGCTCAAAGTGGCCAGAAACAAAGTACTTTCTTCTGAAACTTGTCCTCTTATTCTTTTTTCTTGTTCTGAGAAATGAAGGCTATTCCATGCGAGAAATTGCCAAGAAACTGAAGATCCCGTACAGCGCTGTGTACTACTCCATTCACAGAACAGCGCTAACTGCCTCTAACCTGAATAGAAAGAGGAGTGGGAGGCCCCGGTGCACACTGAGCAAGAGGACAATTACATTAGAGTGTCTAGTTTGAGAAATAGATGCCTCACAAGTCCTCAACTGGAAACTTAATTAAATGGTACCTGCAAAACACCAGTCTCAACGTCAACATCGAAGAGGCGACTCCGGGATGCAGACAGTCCAGTGTCTGTGTTCTTTTGCCCATCTTAATATTTTATTTTTATTGGCCAGTCTGAGATATGGCTTTTTCTTTGCAACTCTGCCTAAAAGGCCAGCATCCCGGAGTCGCCTCTTCACTATTGACGTTGAGACTGGTGTTAAAAAGACGATGATATATATGGGTACAGATCATGGAAAAACATTAAAGGGATGGTGATATATATGGGTACAGATCATGGAAAAACATTAAAGGGATGGTGATATATATGGGCACAGATCATGGAAAAACATGAAAGGGATGGTGATATATATGGGCATAACTCTTTCTGTACAGTACTGTAATGTATCATTATTAATGGTTATTACTCCCATCCAATTTTGTTTGTCTACATATAAGCTTAGAACACTCCTTGGTATGTGTATTCTGTAGGAATAGTCAAATTAGTTATAACCATTAAGTGCAAGCTACAGTGCCTTCAGAGAGTATCCACCTCTTTGACATTTGCAAAGTTGCAAAGTGGGATAAAAAAATATATATTTGTATTTTTCTTTTGTCAACTATCTAAACAAAATAATCTGTAATGTCAATATGGAAGAAATATTCTACTTACATTTTTTTTTTAAATACAAGTAATATATCTGGATTAGATAAGTATTCAACCCCTTGAGTCAATACATGTTAGAATCCTCTTTGGTGATTACAGCTGTGAGTCTTTCTGGGTACGTCTTCAAGCAGATTTAAGTCAAAACTGTAACTAGACCACTCAGAAAAATTCACTGTCTTCTTGGCAAGCAAGTCCAGTGTAGATTTGGCCTTGTGTTTAAGGTTTTTCTCCAGGATATTGCCTGTGCTTTACTGCAGCCCGTGTCTTTTTTTTCTATCCTAATAAACTCCCAGTCGATTACAGGCAATAACCATAACGTAATGCAGCCACCACTAAGCTTGAAAATATGGAGAGTGGTACTCAGTAAGATGTTATATTGGATTTGTCCCAAACATAACACATTAATATTCAGGACAAAAAGTGATTTGTTTTACCACATTTGTTTTGCAGTATTACTTTTGCGTCTTGTTGCAATCAGGATGCATGTTTTGGAGGGAAAAAAATCTGTTTTTCTGGCTTCTTTTCACTAGGTTAGTATTGTGGAGTACAATGGAGGCTTGGGGGAGGAGCTATAGGAGGACAGACTCATTGTAATGGCTGGAATGGAATAGAACAGTATCACACAATTCAAACATATGGAAACCACATGTTTGACTCCCTTCCATTAATTCCATTCCAGCCATTACAATGAGCCCGTCCTCCTATAGCTCCCCCCCACCAGCCTCCACGGGTGGAGTAACACCAAGTCTGTTGAACCATCCTCAGTGGTCTCCTATCACAGTCATTAAGCTGGGTAACTGTTTTAAAGTCAACGTTGGCCTCGAGGTGAAATCTTGGGTGGTTTCCCTCTTCACTGGCAACTGAGTTAGGAAGGTTGCTTGTATATTTGTAGTGACTGGATGTATTGATACTCCATCAAAAGTGTAAATAATAAAATTGCTCAATGGGGGATTCAATGTCTGCCTTTTTTTGTTTTACCCATCTACCAACAGGTATCCTTCTTTGCAAGGCATTGAAACACCTCTCTGGTCTTTATGGTTGAACCTGTGTTTGAAATGCACTGCTTGACAGACGGACCCTGAAGATAATTGTATGTGTTGGGTAGAGAGATGAGGTAGTCATTCAAAAATAATGTTAAACACTATTATTGCACACAGGGTGAGTCCATGCAACTTATTATGTGACTTGTTAAGCACATTCTTAGTCCTGGAATTATTTAGGCTTGTCATAACAAAGGAGTTGAATACTTATCGACTCAAGACATTTCAGCTTTTCATTTTTAATTCAACTGGAAACATTTAGAAAACATAATTCCACTTTGACATTGTGTGTAGGCCAGTGACCAAAAATCACAATTTAATCCTTCTCCAAATTCACAAAATGTTGATGGGTTCTGGTTTCACCTGGTCGCATGTTGTTCTAACGACGACTATAGTCCTCGGTCACGGTGATCCTCGGTTGTCCCTCCGTCTTGATCTGCACTCATTGGTGGTGAGGAGGTGCTGAGAGTGGGTTGACTTGACATAATAATAGATAGAGTTGTAGACTCTTCTCCTTACTACAGTCATTAACGCCACATACAACACCATAGTCTTTAGTGCAACCATTAATGCCACATACAAATCAAATCCAATGAAATTGTATTTGTCACACGCGCCTTATACAAGAGGTGTAGAACTTACAGTGAAATGCTTACTTACAAGCCCTTAACAACCTATGTTTAAGAAGTTAAGAAAAACAAATGTTATGTAAAAAATAGATAAGTAAAAAATTTGAAGGTAGAAAATAAAAAGTAACAAATAATTAATGAGCAGCAGTAAATAACAATCGTTGGGCTATATACAGGGGGTACCGGTACAGAGTCAATGTGGAGGCTATATACAGGGGGTACCGGTACAGAGTCAATGTGGAGGCTATATACAGGGGGTACCGGTACAGAGTCAATATGGAGGCTATATACAGGGGGTACCGGTGCAGAGTCAATGTGGAGGCTATATACAGGGGGTACCGGTACAGAGTCAATGTGGAAGCTATATACTGGAGATACCGGTACAAAGTCAATGTGGAGGCTATATACAGGGAGTACCGGTACAGAGTCAATGTGGAGGCTATATACAGGGGGTACCGGTACAGAGTCAATGTGGAGGCTATATACTGGAGATACCGGTACAGAGTCAATGTGGAGGCTATATACAGGGAGTACCGATGCAGAGTCAATGTGGAGGCTATATACTGGAGATACCAGTACAGAGTCAATGTGGAGGCTATATACAGGGAGTACCGGTACAGAGTCAATGTGGAGGCTATATACAGGGAGTACCGGTACAGAGTCAATGTGCGGGGGCACCGGTTAGTTGAGGTAATTGAGGTAATATGTACAGTGCATGTAGGTTGTTAAAGCGACTATGCAAAGATTACAAACAGAGAGTAGCATCAGCGTAAAAGAGGGGTCTGGGTAGCCCTTTGATTAGCTGTTCAGGAGTCTTATGGCTTGGGGGTAGAAGCTGTTAAGAAGGATGTTGGACCTCAACTTGGCGCTCCGTCTGATATAGAGGTCCGTCTGATATAGAGGTCCTGGATGGCAGGAATCTTTCAGTGCTCGGTTGTCTCCACCAAGTATGTCCCCAAACAATTTGATTTGCTGGTTTAAGTATTAAACTTTCAAATGGCTCTTTGTTGACTGTTGCTGGGTGCTATCGTCCTCCATCAGCACCGGCCTGTACCCTACCTGCCCTGAGCTGTCTCCTGGCCCCTTACACTAAATCTGAATTTGTCCTGCTAGGTGACCTAAACAGGGACATGCTTAAACCACCTGACCAACTCCTAAAGCAATGGGACTCCCTAAATCTTTCTCAGATTATTACTAAACCCACAAGGTATGACTCTAAAACACCTAGAAAAGGCTACTCTTCTTGATGTTATATCCTCACAAATAATTCCGGATAGGTATCAGTCTGGTGTTTTCTGTAATGACGTTAGTGATCACTGTTTTACAGCCTGTGTTCGTAACACATCAGCAGAGAACACAGTAATAGCACTACCTACCCCTCAGCACATGCATAGGACCAAAGATGAGTTATAACTGTTTCATAAATTAGGTTTAAAGTATAATCTGTGTATCACGTGGCTAAACAACGGCAATAATCCAGCTAGAACCACAGACAAGCTATAAGGAGAAAAGTAAGTCCTCTTTCCCTCCCTCTCAAACAGACATATCTGTCTCTGGCCAATGGGTTTGTGGGATTGCTCAGTGAAAATACATCATCAGTGGAACGAATGATTGGTCGTAAACGCTTGCTAAAAAACCTTCAATGAGCAAGCCTTCCTTCGTGAACTGGCCTCTGTAAAATGGAACAGAATCAGCTTGATCTCCCCCCCTCTGTTGAAGACACTTGAACCTTCTTTTTTGATATTTTCAGTGGTATTGTTAATAAACACATTCCCATAAAGAAAATGAGAATTAAAAACAGGTTCAGTCCCTGGTTCAACCGTGATCTTGTGGACTAACTCCACCTCAAGAATTGCATTTGGCGAAAGTCTCGGCACACGTATACTCAGGCTGAGGAGGAGCAGTTCTATAAGGAGCAGTTCTCTCTCTGTGGGTCTAACCCCAAGAAGTTCCGGAAAACGTTTAAAGACCTGAAGAATAAACACTCCTCCTCACAGCTGCCCATGTCCCTTAATGTTGATGATGTGGTTGTTACTGACAAGAAGCACTGAGGCCGAGCTTTTTAATCATCACTTCATTAAGTCAGGATTCATCTTTGACTTAGCCATGCATCATTGCCCATCCAACATTTCCTCATCTCCCACACTTCCATTGCGACTATCCCCAATGTTTCTCCCTCTTTTTCCCCTGCTCACAACAACGTTTCTCCCTGCAGGCAGTCACTGAGTCCGAGGTGCTAAAGGAGCTCCTGAAACTTGATCCCATCTGGATCAGATGGTTTAGACCCTTTCTTCTTTAAGGTTGCCTTTAAGGTTGCCTTTTCTTTAAGGTTGCCCCTATCATCGGCAAGCCTATCTCCAACCTTTTAGACCTGCCTCTCCTTTCAAAAGGGGTTCCCATTGCTTGGAAGGCAGCCATGGTTCATCCTTTTTTTGAAGGGGGAGATGAAGCCGATCCAAATTGTTATAGGTCACTTTCTATTTTGCCCTGTGTATCAAAAGTGTTGGAAAAACTTATCATTAATCAACTGACTGGCTTTCTTGATGTCTATATTATTCTCTCTTGTATGCAATCTGATTTCTGCTCAGGTTATGGATGTGTCACTGCAACCTAAAAGGTCCTCAATGATGTCACCACTGCCCTTGATTCTAAGCAATGTTGTGCTGCTATTTTTATTGACTTGATACGGTAGTCCATTCCAGTCTTTTAGGCCGGCTATTGAGACACCAGTACCAAAACCAGTGACCCCAGCACCCCCAGTACCAAAACCAGTAACCCCAGCACCCCCAGTCCCAGAACCAGTGACCCCAGCACTCTGAAATGCCAGACCCAGTGACCCCTGCACTCTCCAGTACCAGAACCAGTGACCCCATCACCTCTAGTACCAGACCCAGTGACCCCAGCACCTCCAATACCAGACCCAGTGACCCCAGCATGCTCAGTACCAGACCCAGTGACCCCATCACCTCCAATACCAGACGCAGTGACCCCAGCATCCCCAGTACCAGACGCAGTGACCCCAGCATCCCCAGTACCAGACCCAGCGACCCCATCACTACCAGTGCCAGAAGCAGTGACCCCATCACCTCCAGTACCATACCCAGTGACCCCAGTACATCCAATACCAGAACCAGTGACCCCAGCACTCTCCAATACCAGACCCAGTGACCCCAGCATCCCCAGTACCAGACCCAGTGACTCCATAATCTCCAGTACCAGACCCAGTGACCCCAGCACCTCCAGTACCAGACCCAGTGACCCCATCATCTCCAGTACCAGACCCAGTGTCCCCAGTACCTCCAGTAGCAGACCCAGTGACCCCAGTACCTCCAATACCAGACCCAGTGACCCCATCACCTACAGTACCAGACCCAGTGACCCTAGTACCTCCAGTACCAGACCCAGTGACCCCAGTACCTCCAGTACCAGACCCAGTGACCCCATCACCTCCAATACCAGACCCAGTGACCCCAGTACCTCCAATACCAGACCCAGTGACCCCATCACCTCCAGTACCAGACCCAGTGACCCCAGTACCTCCAGTACCAGACCCAGTGACCCCAGTACCTCCAATACCAGAACCAGTGACCCCAGCACTCTTAAGTCCAGTAATCCAAATACCTCATCTAGAGCCAATGGCATTGACCCCAGTGCCTCCACGCTCAGGTCACATTTTACATCAAGGCTTAGCGATCATGAAGGAGTCCCTTCAACAACATAAAGTTACCCACCGCAGAATGTCATCTACGTAGACAGCAAGTTAAAGCAAGCCAGAAGATATTACTTTGAAAGCAGCTTTTTAGGCAAAATTGCTACGCTGTTGACTACTCCGTAACACGATGACAAACATGATATTCATAATGCGAGCCACAATGGAAGACTTCAAGTATCCGTCGAAGCGTGAAGTAAATTCAATGGCCAAACGACTGGTAGAATATTACCCTATGCTGCGGGACAGATCAGTGTATTGTAAATATGATGGGTGAGTGGTCATCTTGTTTCATGCCATTTAGTCTAATCATGGTGTATGTTGCTATTCAGGAATTAACAGCAGTTAATTGCTGCATTATTGTGTCATGTCATGTGCATTTAAAGGGAGCCATTTCCTGTGTGTCCTAACAGGAAACTGTCTCCAGACTACTGATGAAGAGACCACAGAATGTGCGGACCAGGGGCAAAAATACCAAGGGCCCTAAACCTGAAAGGAGATTAAGGGCCCTACACCTGAAAGAGACAAGATAATCCGGCACCACAGAGAGTAAAGAGCATAGGTACAGCTCCCCAGAGAGTGAACAGCATAGATCCAACACCACAGAGAGTAAAGAGCATAGATCCAGCACCACAGAGAGTAAAGAGCATAGATCCAGCACCTCAGAGAGTAAAGAGCATAGATCCAGCACCTCAGAGAGTAAAGAGCATAGGTACAGCTCCCCCCGAGAGTGAACAGCATAGATCCAGCACCACAGAGAGTAAAGAGCATAGGTACATCTCCCCCGAGAGTGAACAGCATAGATCCAGCACCTCAGAGAGTAAAGAGCATAGGTACAGCTCCCCCCGAGAGTGAACAGCATAGATCCAGCACCACAGAGAGTAAAGAACATAGGTACAGCTCCCCCGAGAGTGAACAGCATAGATCCAGCACCACAGAGAGTAAAGAGCATAGATCCAGCACCACATAGAGTGAACAGCATAGATCCAGCACCACAGAGAGTAAAGAGCATAGGTACAGCTCCCCGAGAGTGAACAGCATAGATCCAGCACCACAGAGAGTGAACAGCATAGATCCAGCACCACAGAGAGTGAACAGCATAGATCCAGCACCACAGAGAGTGAACAGCATAGATCCAGCACCACAGAGAGTGAACAGCATAGATCCAGCACCTCAGAGATTGAAGGGCAGGGTGATGGTAATGAAAAAGTAGCTTGATTTAGCCTTTTTTTAATGAAACATGGGAGTACACATTATACTCTGTTTACAAACAAAACATTCAACATCTTGTCAACTGAAACATTAAGTTAAGCTGTCACTGTTTTGGCATATGCCCTTAGGGACTTTTACAATGTGGTTAAGAGTTTATAGATTTTCTGGGGCAAGGCTATACCTGATTGCTGTGCTTTCAGCACCTGATTTCCAAACTAGTCCCTAGACCCTAAGCTAGACACTACCACTGCAATTTGCATGTCTGTGCCTGTTTTGACACAACAATCAATTTAACGTATCTGAGTTAAATCAGTGAAAGCACTGCTTTCTACCAGCCTTGTGCTAACTCTCAGCTAAACCAGAGGGCAGTGCAATCGTCCTCTTGGGTTGGGAGACATTTCATTTTTTGTGATTGAGCTCCCTTAATTCAAATTGTTTTTATTCAATTAAGAATTGTGCCTTTAACACCAAAACCATTAAGGGGTAGGAATAATTATATTAAATGTTTATTTTCAAGCTGGAGAAACGACCCTGACAGCAATGAGAGTGGGAAAAAATGTCTTAATAAATCCTCTTTTGATTTAATGGCTCTGACCATGCAATAAGTAACAGAACAATTGAGCATGACCGGAGATCAAGAGAAACATCTAGAAAGCGAGATCACCGACAAGGACAAAAGAGAGAACATTCTGAGCAATACGGAAAACATTCGTGATGAACTTGCAGAGGAGACAAAGACAAGCAAGCAGAAAGAGTTTGAGCGTGATACTGCGGACTACAAGGATCAGAAGGTGTATATCTGGAGGGGTGGATGGAGACAAGCGAATCGGCAAGCTGGAAGGGTAAATGCCAGCCCGGCCAAAATCCTAGAAGGCCACAGATGTGACGATGAACCTGCTCCTTCACCTCTGACTCCAGTGACCAATCCAGAGCTGGAACTTTTTTTTGTGGGGAATCCTGATGGATAACGTTATCGAATATGCCACCCACCCTGCTTCCCCGCAAGAAATGCAAGAGAGGAAAACAACTAAAGTACCCCCGACCGAGCAAGACACAGTAATGAACTTGTCCAACAGGTCTATATTTGACACATGTTTATCTGACTTAGGTAAGGGACTATAATGTCTTAACATCAAAGGTCAATGACTTTGATACAGTTATAAAGTTTGTCAGCAGTTTGATATTGACGAGTTCTTTGTTAAATAGGGTTGCTCCCTGTCAATCTAAATCCATTGAACGAGACAAGTAACCAGACAAGACATAGTTCTAATGCTCTTCCCATTGACCAACTCAATGGCCCTGTGGTTAGAGTATCTGCCCTGAGATTGGAAAGTCATGAGTTCCATACATGGCTGAATAATACCTGTAAAAATAAGACCTGATACATCTTTGCTTGGCACTCAGAATTAAGGAGATAGATTGGGGTTAAGGCCCTGTGATAGACTAGAGTTCTATCCTTGGTGTGTATTTGTACATCAAGCTACCTCACGATACAGAAACAAGGCTACTTAATCTCTTCCAATTGATAACCTGAGTGACAATGAACTTGAGTCTTGTCCTAAAGACATGATAAATGAAAAGATAACTCAGTGATAATGCATTCTACAAAAGACTCCCTAGGGATACTACTAATCAATCCAAGTCTCCGATCCATATTGAAGTTTTCATATGAAGGGGAAATTACAAAGACAGAATATGAGTATAGGAAAGTTGACTGCCTAACCACACCTGTCACATACACTCTCTCCAAAATTCACGAGAGCTTGATGCCACCTGACAGAGAACATCTCTACCTTTGTTGAACATTGAAAGCCTGGGCGAGCTCCATCCTCACATACATCAGGGACAATTGATTTTATCACTCTCCTGAAATATGTGGACTGTATACCAGAAAAGTATATTCTGTGTACTTTGATGTTACCAGTCTTTATACTAACATCTCCCACCAGAGCTGCCTAGAGGCCCTCAAGTTCTTCCTCAGCTCTTCTCAGCACCAATTGTATTGTGGACTTGGCTGAACTGGTACAAACCTCCAACTATTTTCTCTTCAGAGGATAATTTTTCTTATAGACCAAAGGGACACCTACTAACTAGGAATGTTGGTGGTGCTGCATCCAGAACATAACCCCTTTCTCCCCAATATTGTCTTCATTCTGAGATATTTAGATTATATTTTCCTTATCTAAACAGGGACCCAGGAAGAATGGTGCCGGAGGGCTGCTGCTTTATAGGCTCCTAACCAACTGTGTTATTTTGTGTGTTTTTCACATTGTTTGTAACATATTTCGTACATAAAGTTGCTGCTACCGTCTCTTATGACCGGAAAGAGCTTCTGGGTATCAAAACAGAGATTACTTAACTAGAAGTGGTCGTAGATGTTTTCTTTAATGAGTCCAACGCAAAGGATATATTCCTTCTCAGAGACCAGGCCCAAATCACTGTCATTCAGGTGAAGAAACGACAGCGGGCGGAGATTGGGGTGCTTTATACCCCCCTGCTATAACGTGGCCAAATAGTTACTTGTCTAACAGAACACAGAGGGTGTTATTTCCACGGAAGCCTCTCAAATATAATCCAGATAGAAGCAGGAATTCCCCAGGGTAGCTGTTTAGGCCACTTGCTTTTTTCAATCTGTACTAATGACATGCCATTGGCTTTGAGTAAGGCAAGTGTGTCTATATCTGCGGATGACTCAACACTGTACACATCAGCTACCACAGTGACTGATATAACAGCAACACTTAACAAAGAGCTGCAGTTAGTTTCAGAATGGGTAGCAAGGAATAAATTAGTCATAAACATTTCCTAAACTAAAAGCATTGTATTTGGGACAAATCATTCACTAAACAGCAAACCTCAACTACATCTCGTAACGAATAATGTGGAAATTGAGCAACCCTGGATTATAAACTGCCATGGTCAAAAACATATTGATACAACAGTAGCTAAGATGGGGGGGAAGTCTGTCCATAATAAAGAGCTGCTCTGCCTTCTTAACAACACTATCAACATGGCAGGTCTTAAAGGCCCTGGTTTTGTCACACCTGGACTACTGTTCAGTCATGTGGTCAGGTGCCACAAAGAGGGTCTTTGCAGTTGGCTCAGAACAGGGCAGCACGGCTGTCCCTTAAAAGTTCACAGAGAGCTAACATTAATGACATGCATGTCAATCTCTCATGGCTCAAAGTAGAGGAGAGATTGACATCATCATTACTTGTTTTTGTAAGAGGTGTTGACATGCTGAAGGTACTGAGGTGCCTGTTTAAAATACTAGCACACAGCTCAGACACCCATACATACCACCAGAGGTCTCTTCACAGTCCCCAAGTCCAGAACAGACTATGGGAGGCACACAGTACTACATAGAGACATGACTACATGGAACTCTATTCCACATCAGGTAACTGATGCAGCAGGAGAATCAGATTTTAAAAAGCAGGTAAAAATACACCTCATGGTACAGTGGGGACTGTGAAGAGACACACACATAGGCACAGACACATGCATACACACACACATGATAACGTATGCACTATACACACACATACACATGGATTTTGTGTTGTAGATATGTGGTAGTGGAGAATGGGCCTGAGGACACACTGTAAAACGGCAATATATTAAGGAGATCAAGAATTTGCCCTGAGGACTGCTTAAAATGTATATAAACATTTGATGCCAATGTGCTGTAGGTTTAGGTCACGGTTTATCGCTTACTGTACATTGTACATCCAGAAACGAAGGATAGCAGCATTTAAAGTGTCCAAGTCCAACTGTCCTGAAATAAGTAGGTGTTTTAACTAAACCAATGCCTTCATTTACGATGCATTCAATCCTGTGGCGTTTAAGATTGAATAAAGCAGTGAATGCAACTTGCTTGCTCTTTCTGTTTATACCATATGTTGTTTTTAGACTGTTTCTGAAGATGTAAATTTCCCAGCATTGCCAAATAAGTCTGTACAATGTCCTTTGCACAAAAAAAACATCCTCATGAAAGTACATCAGCATATCATCAAAAGTACATTCACAGTGTCTACATTTGCTAAATGCAAATCTCAACCGCTCTTTATCCACACGGCATAAGTATCACCGCAGAGAAGGACCATTGGTCCATATGCCTCGTTCTCCATATTGACAGTTAGAAATTGATCACCATTGTACAATAGAACCAAGGCCTCTTTAAATTCTTTGCAATATCGCATCCACCACACACTGAGAAGTCACGTGATTTTGCTATAGCAAAAAGTCGGACAGCACTCAGCTTGTGGGGTTGATATTTCCCAAAATTTAATAAATCATGAATAACTTTTTCTTTGAAGCATGGGAGCCTAAAGGATTACACAACTCAATTTATTCTGTATAAAAAATAATCTGTAAAGCAGTGGGTTTCATGGAAAAACAATGTGATCTTATGAGGTCCCCAAGTACAATGTCATAAGAATCGATCAGTGCATTTCTGAGGTCCATCTTCAATCATGGCTAGTATTGTTGGGCGAGACAATAACTGTTCCAAACTTTTCACTAAAGTTTCCCTACAGTTCAAAAGTTTGGGATGACTTAGAAATGTCCTTGTTTGCACATTTTTTGTCCATTAAAATAACATCAAATTCATCAGAAATACAGTGTAGACTTTCAGTGATGTAAATGACTATTGTAGCTGGAAACGGAATATCTACAGTAGATAGGCGTACAGAGGCCCATTATCAGAAACCACCCCTCCTGTGTTCCAATGGCTCGTTGTGTTAGCTAATCCAAGTTTGTCATTTTAAAAGGCTAATTAATAATTAGAAAACCCAGCTGAAAACCCTTGTGCTGATTAAAGAAGCAATAAAACTGGCCTTCTTTAGATTAGTTGAGTATCTGGAGCATCAGCATTTCTGGGTTCAATTACAGGCTCAAAGTGGCCAGAAACAAAGTACTTTCTTCTGAAACTTGTCCTCTTATTCTTTTTTCTTGTTCTGAGAAATGAAGGCTATTCCATGCGAGAAATTGCCAAGAAACTGAAGATCCCGTACAGCGCTGTGTACTACTCCATTCACAGAACAGCGCTAACTGCCTCTAACCTGAATAGAAAGAGGAGTGGGAGGCCCCGGTGCACACTGAGCAAGAGGACAATTACATTAGAGTGTCTAGTTTGAGAAATAGATGCCTCACAAGTCCTCAACTGGAAACTTAATTAAATGGTACCTGCAAAACACCAGTCTCAACGTCAACATCGAAGAGGCGACTCCGGGATGCAGACAGTCCAGTGTCTGTGTTCTTTTGCCCATCTTAATATTTTATTTTTATTGGCCAGTCTGAGATATGTCTTTTTCTTTGCAACTCTGCCTAAAAGGCCAGCATCCCGGAGTCGCCTCTTCACTATTGACGTTGAGACTGGTGTTAAAAAGACGATGATATATATGGGTACAGATCATGGAAAAACATTAAAGGGATGGTGATATATATGGGTACAGATCATGGAAAAACATTAAAGGGATGGTGATATATATGGGCACAGATCATGGAAAAACATGAAAGGGATGGTGATATATATGGGCATAACTCTTTCTGTACAGTACTGTAATGTATCATTATTAATGGTTATTACTCCCATCCAATTTTGTTTGTCTACATATAAGCTTAGAACACTCCTTGGTATGTGTATTCTGTAGGAATAGTCAAATTAGTTATAACCATTAAGTGCAAGCTACAGTGCCTTCAGAGAGTATCCACCTCTTTGACATTTGCAAAGTTGCAAAGTGGGATAAAAAAATATATATTTGTATTTTTCTTTTGTCAACTATCTAAACAAAATAATCTGTAATGTCAATATGGAAGAAATATTCTACTTACATTTTTTTTTTAAATACAAGTAATATATCTGGATTAGATAAGTATTCAACCCCTTGAGTCAATACATGTTAGAATCCTCTTTGGTGATTACAGCTGTGAGTCTTTCTGGGTACGTCTTCAAGCAGATTTAAGTCAAAACTGTAACTAGACCACTCAGAAAAATTCACTGTCTTCTTGGCAAGCAAGTCCAGTGTAGATTTGGCCTTGTGTTTAAGGTTTTTCTCCAGGATATTGCCTGTGCTTTACTGCAGCCCGTGTCTTTTTTTTCTATCCTAATAAACTCCCAGTCGATTACAGGCAATAACCATAACGTAATGCAGCCACCACTAAGCTTGAAAATATGGAGAGTGGTACTCAGTAAGATGTTATATTGGATTTGTCCCAAACATAACACATTAATATTCAGGACAAAAAGTGATTTGTTTTACCACATTTGTTTTGCAGTATTACTTTTGCGTCTTGTTGCAATCAGGATGCATGTTTTGGAGGGAAAAAAATCTGTTTTTCTGGCTTCTTTTCACTAGGTTAGTATTGTGGAGTACAATGGAGGCTTGGGGGAGGAGCTATAGGAGGACAGACTCATTGTAATGGCTGGAATGGAATAGAACAGTATCACACAATTCAAACATATGGAAACCACATGTTTGACTCCCTTCCATTAATTCCATTCCAGCCATTACAATGAGCCCGTCCTCCTATAGCTCCCCCCCACCAGCCTCCACGGGTGGAGTAACACCAAGTCTGTTGAACCATCCTCAGTGGTCTCCTATCACAGTCATTAAGCTGGGTAACTGTTTTAAAGTCAACGTTGGCCTCGAGGTGAAATCTTGGGTGGTTTCCCTCTTCACTGGCAACTGAGTTAGGAAGGTTGCTTGTATATTTGTAGTGACTGGATGTATTGATACTCCATCAAAAGTGTAAATAATAAAATTGCTCAATGGGGGATTCAATGTCTGCCTTTTTTTGTTTTACCCATCTACCAACAGGTATCCTTCTTTGCAAGGCATTGAAACACCTCTCTGGTCTTTATGGTTGAACCTGTGTTTGAAATGCACTGCTTGACAGACGGACCCTGAAGATAATTGTATGTGTTGGGTAGAGAGATGAGGTAGTCATTCAAAAATAATGTTAAACACTATTATTGCACACAGGGTGAGTCCATGCAACTTATTATGTGACTTGTTAAGCACATTCTTAGTCCTGGAATTATTTAGGCTTGTCATAACAAAGGAGTTGAATACTTATCGACTCAAGACATTTCAGCTTTTCATTTTTAATTCAACTGGAAACATTTAGAAAACATAATTCCACTTTGACATTGTGTGTAGGCCAGTGACCAAAAATCACAATTTAATCCTTCTCCAAATTCACAAAATGTTGATGGGTTCTGGTTTCACCTGGTCGCATGTTGTTCTAACGACGACTATAGTCCTCGGTCACGGTGATCCTCGGTTGTCCCTCCGTCTTGATCTGCACTCATTGGTGGTGAGGAGGTGCTGAGAGTGGGTTGACTTGACATAATAATAGATAGAGTTGTAGACTCTTCTCCTTACTACAGTCATTAACGCCACATACAACACCATAGTCTTTAGTGCAACCATTAATGCCACATACAACACCATACTTCTTAGTGCAACCATTAATGCCACATACAAATCAAATCCAATGAAATTGTATTTGTCACACGCGCCTTATACAAGAGGTGTAGAACTTACAGTGAAATGCTTACTTACAAGCCCTTAACAACCTATGTTTAAGAAGTTAAGAAAAACAAATGTTATGTAAAAAATAGATAAGTAAAAAATTTGAAGGTAGAAAATAAAAAGTAACAAATAATTAATGAGCAGCAGTAAATAACAATCGTTGGGCTATATACAGGGGGTACCGGTACAGAGTCAATGTGGAGGCTATATACAGGGGGTACCGGTACAGAGTCAATGTGGAGGCTATATACAGGGGGTACCGGTACAGAGTCAATGTGGAGGCTATATACTGGAGATACCGGTACAGAGTCAATGTGGAGGCTATATACAGGGAGTACCGATGCAGAGTCAATGTGGAGGCTATATACTGGAGATACCAGTACAGAGTCAATGTGGAGGCTATATACAGGGAGTACCGGTACAGAGTCAATGTGGAGGCTATATACAGGGAGTACCGGTACAGAGTCAATGTGCGGGGGCACCGGTTAGTTGAGGTAATTGAGGTAATATGTACAGTGCATGTAGGTTGTTAAAGCGACTATGCAAAGATTACAAACAGAGAGTAGCATCAGCGTAAAAGAGGGGTCTGGGTAGCCCTTTGATTAGCTGTTCAGGAGTCTTATGGCTTGGGGGTAGAAGCTGTTAAGAAGGATGTTGGACCTCAACTTGGCGCTCCGTCTGATATAGAGGTCCGTCTGATATAGAGGTCCTGGATGGCAGGAATCTTTCAGTGCTCGGTTGTCTCCACCAAGTATGTCCCCAAACAATTTGATTTGCTGGATTAAGTATTAAACTTTCAAATGGCTCTTTGTTGACTGTTGCTGGGTGCTATCGTCCTCCATCAGCACCGGCCTGTACCCTACCTGCCCTGAGCTGTCTCCTGGCCCCTTACACTAAATCTGAATTTGTCCTGCTAGGTGACCTAAACAGGGACATGCTTAAACCACCTGACCAACTCCTAAAGCAATGGGACTCCCTAAATCTTTCTCAGATTATTACTAAACCCACAAGGTATGACTCTAAAACACCTAGAAAAGGCTACTCTTCTTGATGTTATATCCTCACAAATAATTCCGGATAGGTATCAGTCTGGTGTTTTCTGTAATGACGTTAGTGATCACTGTTTTACAGCCTGTGTTCGTAACACATCAGCAGAGAACACAGTAATAGCACTACCTACCCCTCAGCACATGCATAGGACCAAAGATGAGTTATAACTGTTTCATAAATTAGGTTTAAAGTATAATCTGTGTATCACGTGGCTAAACAACGGCAATAATCCAGCTAGAACCACAGACAAGCTATAAGGAGAAAAGTAAGTCCTCTTTCCCTCCCTCTCAAACAGACATATCTGTCTCTGGCCAATGGGTTTGTGGGATTGCTCAGTGAAAATACATCATCAGTGGAACGAATGATTGGTCGTAAACGCTTGCTAAAAAACCTTCAATGAGCAAGCCTTCCTTCGTGAACTGGCCTCTGTAAAATGGAACAGAATCAGCTTGATCTCCCCCCCTCTGTTGAAGACACTTGAACCTTCTTTTTTGATATTTTCAGTGGTATTGTTAATAAACACATTCCCATAAAGAAAATGAGAATTAAAAACAGGTTCAGTCCCTGGTTCAACCGTGATCTTGTGGACTAACTCCACCTCAAGAATTGCATTTGGCGAAAGTCTCGGCACACGTATACTCAGGCTGAGGAGGAGCAGTTCTATAAGGAGCAGTTCTCTCTCTGTGGGTCTAACCCCAAGAAGTTCCGGAAAACGTTTAAAGACCTGAAGAATAAACACTCCTCCTCACAGCTGCCCATGTCCCTTAATGTTGATGATGTGGTTGTTACTGACAAGAAGCACTGAGGCCGAGCTTTTTAATCACCACTTCATTAAGTCAGGATTCATCTTTGACTTAGCCATGCATCATTGCCCATCCAACATTTCCTCATCTCCCACACTTCCATTGCGACTATCCCCAATGTTTCTCCCTCTTTTTCCCCTGCTCACAACAAAGTTTCTCCCTGCAGGCAGTCACTGAGTCCGAGGTGCTAAAGGAGCTCCTGAAACTTGATCCCATCTGGATCAGATGGTTTAGACCCTTTCTTCTTTAAGGTTGCCTTTAAGGTTGCCTTTTCTTTAAGGTTGCCCCTATCATCGGCAAGCCTATCTCCAACCTTTTAGACCTGCCTCTCCTTTCAAAAGGGGTTCCCATTGCTTGGAAGGCAGCCATGGTTCATCCTTTTTTTGAAGGGGGAGATGAAGCCGATCCAAATTGTTATAGGTCACTTTCTATTTTGCCCTGTGTATCAAAAGTGTTGGAAAAACTTATCATTAATCAACTGACTGGCTTTCTTGATGTCTATATTATTCTCTCTTGTATGCAATCTGATTTCTGCTCAGGTTATGGATGTGTCACTGCAACCTAAAAGGTCCTCAATGATGGCACCACTGCCCTTGATTCTAAGCAATGTTGTGCTGCTATTTTTATTGACTTGATACGGTAGTCCATTCCAGTCTTTTAGGCCGGCTATTGAGACACCAGTACCAAAACCAGTGACCCCAGCACCCCCAGTACCAAAACCAGTAACCCCAGCACCCCCAGTCCCAGAACCAGTGACCCCAGCACTCTGAAATGCCAGACCCAGTGACCCCTGCACTCTCCAGTACCAGAACCAGTGACCCCATCACCTCTAGTACCAGACCCAGTGACCCCAGCACCTCCAATACCAGACCCAGTGACCCCAGCATGCTCAGTACCAGACCCAGTGACCCCATCACCTCCAATACCAGACGCAGTGACCCCAGCATCCCCAGTACCAGACGCAGTGACCCCAGCATCCCCAGTACCAGACCCAGCGACCCCATCACTACCAGTGCCAGAAGCAGTGACCCCATCACCTCCAGTACCAGACCCAGTGACCCCAGCATTCTCCAATACCAGACCCAGTGACCCCAGTACCTCCAATACCAGAACCAGTGACCCCAGCACTCTCCAATACCAGACCCAGTGACCCCAGCATCCCCAGTACCAGACCCAGTGACTCCATCATCTCCAGTACCAGACCCAGTGACCCCATCACTACCAGTGCCAGAAGCAGTGACCCCATCACCTCCAGTACCATACCCAGTGACCCCAGTACATCCAATACCAGAACCAGTGACCCCAGCACTCTCCAATACCAGACCCAGTGACACCAGTACCTCCAATACCAGAACCAGTGACCCCAGCACTCTCCAATACCAGACCCAGTGACCCCAGCATCCCCAGTACCAGACCCAGTGACTCCATAATCTCCAGTACCAGACCCAGTGACCCCAGCACCTCCAGTACCAGACCCAGTGACCCCATCATCTCCAGTACCAGACCCAGTGTCCCCAGTACCTCCAGTAGCAGACCCAGTGACCCCAGTACCTCCAATACCAGACCCAGTGACCCCATCACCTACAGTACCAGACCCAGTGACCCTAGTACCTCCAGTACCAGACCCAGTGACCCCAGTACCTCCAGTACCAGACCCAGTGACCCCATCACCTCCAATACCAGACCCAGTGACCCCAGTACCTCCAATACCAGACCCAGTGACCCCATCACCTCCAGTACCAGACCCAGTGACCCCAGTACCTCCAGTACCAGACCCAGTGACCCCAGTACCTCCAATACCAGAACCAGTGACCCCAGCACTCTTAAGTCCAGTAATCCAAATACCTCATCTAGAGCCAATGGCATTGACCCCAGTGCCTCCACGCTCAGGTCACATTTTACATCAAGGCTTAGCGATCATGAAGGAGTCCCTTCAACAACATAAAGTTACCCACCGCAGAATGTCATCTACGTAGACAGCAAGTTAAAGCAAGCCAGAAGATATTACTTTGAAAGCAGCTTTTTAGGCAAAATTGCTACGCTGTTGACTACTCCGTAACACGATGACAAACATGATATTCATAATGCGAGCCACAATGGAAGACTTCAAGTATCCGTCGAAGCGTGAAGTAAATTCAATGGCCAAACGACTGGTAGAATATTACCCTATGCTGCGGGACAGATCAGTGTATTGTAAATATGATGGGTGAGTGGTCATCTTGTTTCATGCCATTTAGTCTAATCATGGTGTATGTTGCTATTCAGGAATTAACAGCAGTTAATTGCTGCATTATTGTGTCATGTCATGTGCATTTAAAGGGAGCCATTTCCTGTGTGTCCTAACAGGAAACTGTCTCCAGACTACTGATGAAGAGACCACAGAATGTGCGGACCAGGGGCAAAAATACCAAGGGCCCTAAACCTGAAAGTAGATTAAGGGCCCTACACCTGAAAGAGACAAGATAATCCGGCACCACAGAGAGTAAAGAGCATAGGTACAGCTCCCCAGAGAGTGAACAGCATAGATCCAACACCACAGAGAGTAAAGAGCATAGATCCAGCACCACAGAGAGTAAAGAGCATAGATCCAGCACCTCAGAGAGTAAAGAGCATAGATCCAGCACCTCAGAGAGTAAAGAGCATAGGTACAGCTCCCCCCGAGATTGAACAGCATAGATCCAGCACCACAGAGAGTAAAGAGCATAGGTACATCTCCCCCGAGAGTGAACAGCATAGATCCAGCACCTCAGAGAGTAAAGAGCATAGGTACAGCTCCCCCCGAGAGTGAACAGCATAGATCCAGCACCACAGAGAGTAAAGAACATAGGTACAGCTCCCCCGAGAGTGAACAGCATAGATCCAGCACCACAGAGAGTAAAGAGCATAGATCCAGCACCACATAGAGTGAACAGCATAGATCCAGCACCACAGAGAGTAAAGAGCATAGGTACAGCTCCCCGAGAGTGAACAGCATAGATCCAGCACCACAGAGAGTGAACAGCATAGATCCAGCACCACAGAGAGTGAACAGCATAGATCCAGCACCACAGAGAGTGAACAGCATAGATCCAGCACCACAGAGAGTGAACAGCATAGATCCAGCACCTCAGAGATTGAAGGGCAGGGTGATGGTAATGAAAAAGTAGCTTGATTTAGCCTTTTTTTAATGAAACATGGGAGTACACATTATACTCTGTTTACAAACAAAACATTCAACATCTTGTCAACTGAAACATTAAGTTAAGCTGTCACTGTTTTGGCATATGCCCTTAGGGACTTTTACAATGTGGTTAAGAGTTTATAGATTTTCTGGGGCAAGGCTATACCTGATTGCTGTGCTTTCAGCACCTGATTTCCAAACTAGTCCCTAGACCCTAAGCTAGACACTACCACTGCAATTTGCATGTCTGTGCCTGTTTTGACACAACAATCAATTTAACGTATCTGAGTTAAATCAGTGAAAGCACTGCTTTCTACCAGCCTTGTGCTAACTCTCAGCTAAACCAGAGGGCAGTGCAATCGTCCTCTTGGGTTGGGAGACATTTCATTTTTTGTGATTGAGCTCCCTTAATTCAAATTGTTTTTATTCAATTAAGAATTGTGCCTTTAACACCAAAACCATTAAGGGGTAGGAATAATTATATTAAATGTTTATTTTCAAGCTGGAGAAACGACCCTGACAGCAATGAGAGTGGGAAAAAATGTCTTAATAAATCCTCTTTTGATTTAATGGCTCTGACCATGCAATAAGTAACAGAACAATTGAGCATGACCGGAGATCAAGAGAAACATCTAGAAAGCGAGATCACCGACAAGGACAAAAGAGAGAACATTCTGAGCAATACGGAAAACATTCGTGATGAACTTGCAGAGGAGACAAAGACAAGCAAGCAGAAAGAGTTTGAGCGTGATACTGCGGACTACAAGGATCAGAAGGTGTATATCTGGAGGGGTGGATGGAGACAAGCGAATCGGCAAGCTGGAAGGGTAAATGCCAGCCCGGCCAAAATCCTAGAAGGCCACAGATGTGACGATGAACCTGCTCCTTCACCTCTGACTCCAGTGACCAATCCAGAGCTGGAACTTTTTTTTGTGGGGAATCCTGATGGATAATGTTATCGAATATGCCACCCACCCTGCTTCCCCGCAAGAAATGCAAGAGAGGAAAACAACTAAAGTACCCCCGACCGAGCAAGACACAGTAATGAACTTGTCCAACAGGTCTATATTTGACACATGTTTATCTGACTTAGGTAAGGGACTATAATGTCTTAACATCAAAGGTCAATGACTTTGATACAGTTATAAAGTTTGTCAGCAGTTTGATATTGACGAGTTCTTTGTTAAATAGGGTTGCTCCCTGTCAATCTAAATCCATTGAACGAGACAAGTAACCAGACAAGACATAGTTCTAATGCTCTTCCCATTGACCAACTCAATGGCCTTGTGGTTAGAGTATCTGCCCTGAGATTGGAAAGTCATGAGTTCCATACATGGCTGAATAATACCTGTAAAAATAAGACCTGATACATCTTTGCTTGGCACTCAGAATTAAGGAGATAGATTGGGGTTAAGGCCCTGTGATAGACTAGAGTTCTATCCTTGGTGTGTATTTGTACATCAAGCTACCTCACGATACAGAAACAAGGCTACTTAATCTCTTCCAATTGATAACCTGAGTGACAATGAACTTGAGTCTTGTCCTAAAGACATGATAAATGAAAAGATAACTCAGTGATAATGGATTCTACAAAAGACTCCCTAGGGATACTACTAATCAATCCAAGTCTCCGATCCATATTGAAGTTTTCATATGAAGGGGAAATTACAAAGACAGAATATGAGTATAGGAAAGTTGACTGCCTAACCACACCTGTCACATACACTCTCTCCAAAATTCACGAGAGCTTGATGCCACCTGACAGAGAACATCTCTACCTTTGTTGAACATTGAAAGCCTGGGCGAGCTCCATCCTCACATACATCAGGGACAATTGATTTTATCACTCTCCTGAAATATGTGGACTGTATACCAGAAAAGTATATTCTGTGTACTTTGATGTTACCAGTCTTTATACTAACATCTCCCACCAGAGCTGCCTAGAGGCCCTCAAGTTCTTCCTCAGCTCTTCTCAGCACCAATTGTATTGTGGACTTGGCTGAACTGGTACAAACCTCCAACTATTTTCTCTTCAGAGGATAATTTTTCTTATAGACCAAAGGGACACCTACTAACTAGGAATGTTGGTGGTGCTGCATCCAGAACATAACCCCTTTCTCCCCAATATTGTCTTCATTCTGAGATATTTAGATTATATTTTCCTTATCTAAACAGGGACCCAGAAAGAATGGTGCCGGAGGGCTGCTGCTTTATAGGCTCCTAACCAACTGTGTTATTTTGTGTGTTTTTCACATTGTTTGTAACATATTTCGTACATAAAGTTGCTGCTACCGTCTCTTATGACCGGAAAGAGCTTCTGGGTATCAAAACAGAGATTACTTAACTAGAAGTGGTCGTAGATGTTTTCTTTAATGAGTCCAACGCAAAGGATATATTCCTTCTCAGAGACCAGGCCCAAATCACTGTCATTCAGGTGAAGAAACGACAGCGGGCGGAGATTGGGGTGCCTTGTGAGAATTGACCAGCGAGTGGGTAACGCGCCTCTATCATCCGTTCTATTGGCCAACGTGTAATCACTGGAGAATAAACTGGATGAGCTTCGTTCGAGACTATCCTACCAACGGGACATTAAAAACAGTAATATCTTACGTTTCACTGAATGACGACATGGATAATATACAGTTGGCTGGGTTTTACGTGCACTGGAAGGACAGAAGAGCTCGGCAAGACGAGGGGTGGTGGTGTGTGTCTGTTTGTCAATAACAGCTGGTGCGCAATGTCTAATATTAAGGAAGTCTTGAGATATTGCTTGCCTGAGGTAGAGTACCTGATGGGTACCTGATGATAAGATGTAGACCATACTATCTACCTATATTTTTCGTAGCCGTCTATTTACAACCATAAACCGATGCTGGCACTAAGACTGCAGTCAATGAACTATTAGGCCGTAAGCATCAAGAAAATGCTCATTCCGAAGTGACACTCCTAGTGGCCGGGGAATTTAATGCAGGCAAACTTAAATTCGTTTCAGCTAATTTCTACCAGCATGTCAAATGTGCAAGGAGGAAAAAAAACTCTAGACCACCTTTACTCCACACACAGAGAGGCATGCAAAGCTCTCACTCACCCTCAATTTGGAAAATCTGATCATAATTCTATCCTCCTGATTCCTGCATACAAGCTAAAATTAAAGCAGGAAGTACCAGTAACTCGCTCAATACGGAAGTGGTCAGATGATGCGGATGCTACGCTACAAGACTGTTTTGCCAGCACAGACTACAATATGTTTCATCCAATGGCATTGAGGAGTATACCACCTCAGACGAACCATCAAACAGGTAAAGCTTAAATACAGGACTAAGATGGAATCCTACCTCACCGGCTCTGACGCTCGTCACATGTGGCAGGGCTTACAAAATATTCCTGAATACAAAGTGAAACCCAGCTGCGAGCTGCCAAATGAGGTGAGCCTACCAGATGGGATAAATTTCTTTGATGCTCGCTTCGAGGCATGCAACACTGAAAAATGCATGAGAGCACCAGCTGTTCTGGACGACTGTGTGATCACGCTCTTCGCAGCCGATGTGAGCAAGACCTTAAAACAGGTCAACATTCACAAAGCCGCTGGGCCAGTCGGATTACCCAAAGCATATGTGCGGACCAACTGGCAGGTGTCTTCACTAACATTTTCAACCTTTCCCTGTACCGAATCTGTAATACCTACGTACATGTTTAAAACAGACCACCATAGTCCCTGTGCCCAAGAAAGCGAAGGTAACCTCCCTAAATGACTACCGCCCCGTAGCACTCACGTCGGTAGCCATGAAGTGCTTTGAAAGGCTGGTCATGGCTCACATCAACACCATCGTCCCTATAAACCCTAGACCCACTCCCACCCCAACAGATCCACAGATGACGCAATCTCAATCGCACTCCACACTCCCCTTTCCCAGCTGGACAAAAGGAACACCTAAGTGAGAATGCTATTCATTGATTACAGCTCAGCGTTCAACACCATAGTGCCCACAAAGCTCATCACTAAGCTTTGGACCATGGGACTAAACACCTCCCTCTGCAACTGGATCATGGACTTCCTGACGGCACGCCCCCAGGTGGTAGGGGTAGCCAACAACACATCTGCAATTCTGATCCTCAAAACAGGGGCCCCTCAGGGGTGCATGCTTAATCCCCTCCCGTACTCCCTGTTCACTCACGATTGCGTTGCCAAGCATGACTACAACTCCATCATTAAGTTTGTTGACGACACAACGTGGTAAGCCTGATGACCGACAACAATGAGACAGCCTATAGTGAGGAGGTCAGAGACCTGGCAGTGTGGTGCCAGGAGCAAGACAAAGGAGATGATCGTAGACTACTGGAAATGGATGGCCATACACGCCCCCATTCACATCGATAGGGCTACAGTGGAGCACATCGAGAGTTGTCCACATCACCAACAAATTATCATGGTCTAAACACACCAACAAAGTTGGGAACAGGGCACGACAAGTCATTTTTTCTTCTCGGGAGACTGACAAGATTTGGCCAGATCCTCAAAAAGTTATACAGCTGCACCATCAAGAGCATCCTGACCGGTTACATCACCGCCTGGTATGGCAACTGCACGGCATCCAACCGTAATGCATTACAGAGGGTAGTGCGTACAGCCCAGTACATGACTGGGGTCAAACTTCCTGTCATCCAGGACCTACAGTGTACACTGGGTTTTGTCAGAGGAAAGAACAAAACACTATTAAAGACTCCAGTCACTCAAGTCATAGACTGTTCTGTCTGCTACCGCACAGCAAGCGGTACCCACAAGCCATAAGACTGCTGAACAATTAATCAAATGGCCACCCAGACCTTTTTTTACACTGCTGCTACACTCTGTTTATTATCTATGCGTATTCATTTTGCCCCTACCTACGTACAAGTGACCTCGATTCACCTGTTTTCCTCGACTCACCTGTTTTCCTCAACTCACCTGTTTTCCTCGACTCACCTGTTTACCTCGACTCACCTGTTTTCCTCGACTCACCTGTTTTCCTCGACTCACCTGTTTTCCTCGACTCACCTGTTTTCCTCGACTCACCTGTTTACCTCGACTCACCTGTTTACCTCGACTCACCTGTTTTCCTCGACTCACCTGTTTTCCTCGACTCACCTGTTTACCTCGACTCACCTGCACATTGACTTGGTACCGGTATCCCCGATACATAGCCTCATCAGCGTTATTTTATTTTGTTTATTTTAATTAAATGTTTTACTTTAGTTTATTTAGTAAATCTTTTCTTAACACTTTTTATTGAACTGCATTTGTTCGTTTTGGGCACACGGTAAGGTCTACACCTATTGATTTCGGTGCATGTGACAAATACAATTTGATTCGATTTTATTTGAACTCTTGGAATTCCATGCCTTTCTAAACTCTATGAATGAGCACTTCAGTTTCACCTATGACCTTTTCTTGATGTGATGCATCTACAGATCTCTACAGGAAACCCCTCCTTAGAAGTGACAGCTTCCATCCACGTCCACTTGTTGAAAGTACATTCAGCCATATTAGAAGGGTGAGTAGCAGGTATCCTAGCTTTTAAGAGCATTGGGTCTGTAACCAAAAGGTTTCTGGTTCGAATCCCCAAGCCTGTGTAACCGATGGGAAATAGCTATCTAGTTAGCGGTGGTGCGCGCTAATAGCGTTTCAATCGGTGACGTCACTTGCTCTGAGACCATGAAGTAGTGGCTTTTGCGGCGCGATGGGTAACGATGCTTCGAGGGTGACTGTTGATGTGTGCAGAGGGTCCCAGGTTCGAGCCCGGCGAGGGGACGGATGAAAGCTAAGCTGTTACATTGATGCTGTTGACCCGGATCACTGGTTGCTGCGGAAAAGGAGGAGGTCAAAAGGGGGGTGAGTGTAACCGATGTGAAACGGCTAGCTAGTTAGACGTCACTTGTCTGAGACGAAGTAGTGGTTCCCCTTGCTCTGCAAGGGCCGCGGATTTTGTGGAGCGATGGGTAACGATGCTTCCTGGGTGACTGTTGATGTGTGCAGCGGGGCTTATTGTTTTGTTGCCACGTATTGCTTTGAAAGGGAAAGGAGGGGTACCTAGTAAGTTGTACAACTGAAAATGCATTTAACCCAGCCACTCTGAATCAGAGAGTTGCGGGAGGCTGCCATAAGGGGAACAGAGGCAGAAAAATATTTTTACTTTGTCAGCACTGGGATTCAATCCAGCAACCTTTCAGTTACTGGCCCAATGCTCTAATTCAGTGAGCACTGCCCCTATATGTAGGACCTTGACTCCACCCCCACCTGGAATATGCCATATTAAGACCAAAGGGTTGAAACATTGTAACAATAAAATCACCTGGGAGCATTAACAGCACTTTCCTTTGTATTTTTCAGTTAAAAAAAACAAACAGGCATGACACTACAGAACCCTCCAGGAAATCTAGAAGACCAAGAAGCCAAAGAAGCTTTCCTGGAAGTCCAGTCTCGAAGAGTATTCATCGATTCAGATGCTGTTAAATAGCAAGAGAGGCCCAGTAAAATATTGGAGACATACCCTTTTTTTTCCAGGAAATGTATAATTTAAAGAGAAGTCACACATTTACATGATGTTATCAGCTGCTGTCAAAGGCTGGTTTGACAACAGCAAAGGCCTCATTCAGTACATTGTGGCCAGTGCTGCTGCTGGGAGCTGGCAGCTTTATAGTGGCATCAGCCCATTGAGCCGAATATTTGATAAGTTTGGGCATGAGTTCGCATCAGGCATTTAGAAACAGGCTGCAGTGTTCAGAATTTAGTTGGGTTATAATTGAAGTAGATACGCCAGGTAGCCTGGAGTGTCCTTCAACAGTGGTGACAATACTCCCAAATTGTGCTCAGTAAAGAGGCTTGAGCTGTAACTAATTTGCGAGACGTGAGATGGGAAGACGGCGCCCTGAGGTGGGACAAAGAAGAAAATTCCCTTTTTCTAACGGAGGAAATTTCACATGGAAGTTCCTCTGTTCAAAAATGTTATAAAAATATATATGTTTTTCAGGGAAAATAATTTTTGGATACATTTTTTATTATAGTTAGTTTCAGGCCTGAGGGGTTTTAGGAGGATCAATGGAAAGCCTTGCATTCTAAACTACTCTTCTGTGGCGTCATGAAAGATCCATGAGGTCTCCAATTACTTTGGATGAAGGTAAGGCGAAACATACCAGTCATTTCTTAATAGCTTGATTCAATACTGTGACTTGAGGTTTTCATGATCATGATATTTTTTGTTAGTAACAGGTGAAAAAGACATAACCGCCTTGAAAGCCCTTCCGACACTGTTATTTGCACCACCCAAGAAGATGGGGGAAGTGACATCACATCCTCAAGCCATTGAATATCAACCGGTCCATTCATAAGGTAGTTCATATTTTGCAATAAGGGACTTCTGTTTTCATATATATATATATATATATATACAGTGGGGCAAAAAAAGTATTTAGTCAGCCACCAATTGTGCAAGTTCTCCCACTTAAAAAGATGAGAGAGGCCTGTAATTTTCATCATAGGTACACTTCAACTATGACAGACAAAATGAGAAAAAAAATCCAGAAAATCACATTGTAGAATTTGTATTGTATTTATTTGCAAATTATGGTGGAAAATAAGTATTTGGTCAATAACAAAAGTTTATCTCAATACTTTGTCAAATACCCTTTGTTGGCAATGACAGAGGTCAAACGTTTTGAAATGTTTTTGACTGTCCGTATCTGTTACAATTACTTTCCCAAACTTGCATGCTGCACTTTACCTATTTTTCCTCACACCATGTGAACATGGGATGCAATGTCTGGTTGACTTATTCAAAACATAGCTTTGTCAAATGTGTATATGGTGTCAGAAGGCTACTGTCTAGCTTTGCAGTGCGCAGGCTGAATTCAAAATGCTATAGCTATAATAAAAATATAATGTCAAAGAAATTGTTTATTAATGTGCGTGTTTTCTAAAGCTTTTTTATTCGCAATGACTTTGTTTCAAACTGATATATTAACACCTAAGATTGTTTTTATTATTTCGAGACATGAGAAATATACGTGTGTCTCTATTTGTGCCTTACTATTGTGCAATGAAACTAAACCTCTGCTTATGTAATAGCCTCGCTATTGTTATTTTATTTTGTCACTTTTTTATTCAGTGTTTTACTTAACTCTATTTTTTTTAACTGCATTGTTGGCTTGTAAAGTAAAGTAAGCATTTTGCGGTGCATGTGACACATGACATGATTTTGGAATGGGAGAAGGTCATGTGGTCTGATGAGACAAGTCAAGCGCTATTTGCATAGTTTAGACTAGTTTTTACTAGTTTTTTACTAGTTCTTAGTACTTTTTACTAGTTTTTACAACTTTTTACTAGCTTTGACTAGTTCTTACTAGTTCTTACAAGTTTTTACTAGTTTTACTAGTTTTTACTAATTCTTACAAATTTTGACTAGTTCTTACTAGTTCTTACTAGTTTTTACTAGTTCTTACTAGTTTTTACTCGTTTTTACTAGTTCTTACTCGTTCTTACTAGTTTTTACTAGTTCTTTCTCAACAACTAGATATTTCTATTTTCCCACGCCATTGCTCACGCCATTACCCACGCCATTGCCCACGCCATTACCCACGCCATTACCCACGCCATTGCCATTACCCACGCCATTGCCCACGCCATTGCCCACGCCATTGCTCACGCCATTACCCACGCCATTGCCCACGCCATTGCTCACGCCACCCATTGCCCGCCCCACGCCATTGCCCACGCCATTACCCACGCCCACGCCATTGCCCACGCCATTGCCCACGCCATTACCCACGCCATTACCCACGCCATTGCCCACGCCATTGCCCACGCCATTACCCACGCCATTACGCCATTACCCACGCCATTGCTTACACGCCATGACCCACGCCATTGCCCACGCCATTGCCCACGCCATTGCCCACGCCATTACCCAAGCCATTGCCCACGCCATTGCCCACGCCATTGCCCACGCCATTACCCACGCCATTACCCACGCCATTACCAACGCCATTACCCACGCCATTGCCCACGCCATTGCCCACGCCATTACCCACGCCATTACCCACGCCATTGCCCACGCCATTGCCCACGCCATTGCCCACGCCATTACCCACGCCATTACCCACGCCATTGCCCACGCCATTGCCCACGCCATTGCCCACGCCATTACCCACGCCATTACCCACGCCATTACCCACGCCATTACCCACGCCATTACCCACACCATTACCCACGCCATTACCCACGCCATTGCCCACGCCATTGCCCACGCCATTACCCACGCCATTACCCACGCCATTGCCCACGCCATTACCCACGCCATTACCCACGCCATTGCCCACGCCATTGGTGTTTTTTTGTTGCTAATTGAATCGAATGTTTCCCCATTCTAAGCCATGGTGTTTTTGCAGTGCAGAACCGTACCACGCGCCATGAAGTCTCTAAAATAAGTGAATTTGTCCAAAACGTATGACTCCTAGATACATCAAATGCATACATTTCTAAGCGTCAAAACAGACGTATGATGAATCATGTAAAACATTTGATCTTAAATCCAGAATTGGAGTATAGCGCCAAACTAAAGGTTTTAGCTTCACTGTCCAAATAAATATGCAGGTTCGTGTACAAGTGTGTTAATAAGTTAAGAATTTGTGTGGCAGCTCTGACAATAAGGCAATCGGACCTTGTCACGCCATGGCCATAGAGAGGCTTTTATTCTCTATTTTGGTTAGGCCAGGGTGTTACTAGGGTGGGCATTCTATGTTAATTTTCTATGTTTTGTATTTCTTTGTTGTTTGGCCGGGTGTGGTTCTCAATCAGAGAACCACAGCAGCTGTCTATCGTTGTCTCTGATTGAGAAGCATACTTAGGTAGCTTTTTCCCACATGGGTTTTGTGGGTAGTTATTTTCTGTTTTGTGTGTCTGCACCAGACAGAACTGTTTAGTTTGAGCCGCTTTGTTATGTTTTGTTCTAGTGTTCAGTTTTATTAAAATCATGAAGACGTACCACGCTGCACCTTGGTCCTCTTCTTCAAAGAGCCGTTACAGACCTGGGAATTATTGTATGAATAACTGCCAATTAAGGGCTGTTCTTAGGAAAAACAAACCTTAGAAAGGTGTTGTTCTTTGATGGCCTTATTGATTTTATAAAACTGTTACCAACATATTCAAAAAAGATTAACGACATGTTTTCATAAAATGTTTTTGGGGGGATTCGTTTTATTTAATCATTTCAAAATACAAAATAGTTTGGGCCAAAGCCTGTTAGTTCTGAGATTGTAAAGTTGCTAGCCAAATGTGCTGGTCGTTCATTCTGAGATTCTGAATTTGCTAGCCAAATGGGCTGGTCGATAGTTCTGAGATTCTGAAGTTGCTAGCCAAATGGGCTGGTCGTTAGTTCTGAGATTCTGAAGTTGCTATCCAAATGGGCTGGTCGTTAGTTCTGAGATTCTGAAGTTGCTATCCAAATGGGCTGGTCGTTAGTTCTGAGATTCTGAAGTTGCTATCCAAATGGGCTGGTCGTTAGTTCTGAGATTCTGAAGTTGCTAGCCAAATGGGCTGGTCGTTAGTTCTGAGATTCTGAAGTTGCTAGCCAAATGGGCTGGTCGTTAGTTCTGAGATTCTGAAGTTGCTATCCAAATGGGCTGGTCGTTAGTTCTGAGATTCTGAAGTTGCTAGCCAAATGAGCTGGTCGTTCATTCTATCCATTCAATTGGTCACTATGCTAAACATTGTCACGAAGCTATGCAGGCTATTTACTTTTATTTTGACAGCTAGCCAACTGAAGCTAGCACACAATCAAAATGATAGCCTAGTAGCGTGGGGAGACATTGTATTTTTCCATGGGAGATGAAGTTGACTGGGCTGTGGGATAGTGGATGTGCATTGTTAAATCTAATGGAATTGTTAACAGGCATTACCTGGAGCATGCGTGATTCTGGTGCTATAACTCCCGGCTGTCAACCAATCACCATCCAGGAGCCAACTAACCCGTGTTATCATGTGTGTGGTACACACACTTTTTACCAAGGTCTGTTTTGGAAGTAGTTGCCAAGTCCCCATACATTATGTCAGCTGATTTACAACACATTTTGCTGAATGTTTGTTTTTACCCAACATTTGATGAGACACCGCACAATGGTTGAGTAATCATTTTTGAGCAGACATATTCTGTTTATTACAAACATATCTGTATCAGTTGTGTCTGCTTCTTAGTATGTTTTTCATACATTGGTCTCGTGTGTGTGCATCTGGTTGTGTCTGTGTGCTCGCATATTTGTCTCTCTCTCTCTCTCTCTCTCTCTCTCTCTCTCTCTCTCTCTCTCTCTCTCTCTCTGTCTGTCTCTGTCTCCCTCTCTTTCTCCGTCTCTCTCTGTCTCTCTCTCTGACTCTCTGTCTCTGTCTCTCTCTCTGTCTCTCTCTCTGTCTCTGTCTCTGTCTCTGTCTCTCTCTCTGTCTCTCTCTCTCAATTCAATTTAAGGAGATTTATTGACATGGGAATCATGTTTAAATTGCCAAAGTAAGTGAAATAGATAATAAACAAAGGTGAATTAAACTTTACTTTTTTGTTACAGTGAAAATTACACTCACAAAAGCTCCAAAATAATAAAGACATTTCAAATGTCATATTATGTCTACATACAGTGTTGTAGCGATGTGCAAATAGTTGAAGTACAAAAGGGGAAAAATGTTTTCTCTCCATCTCCCTCTCCCTCTCTCTCTCTCTCTCTCCTAGGAGATTGGACACTTATATTACAATGACTGAAAAGGCTTCTTAAAGAACGTCCTGTATCCCACTGAAATTTCAAACAGCCTTGAACTTCACCAATGGCTGTCTGCCAGCTCCCCTGGCAGCTTACTGCAGTTCCACTGTGTAGCAGAGACAGAGAGAGAGAGCGAGAGAGAGAGAGAAAGGGAGAGAGACACAGAGAGAGGGAGAGGGAGAGAGAGAATTCACAAAATGGGACAAACACCAAATTGAGACCCTGCATGCAAAATTCAGCAAATCCAGAAAATAGCCGTTAAATTCTACAACCATCTAAAAGGAAGCGATTCCCAAACATTCCATAACAAAGCCATCAACTACAGAGAGATGAATATGGAGAAGAGTCCCCTAAGCAAGCTGGTCCTGGGGCTCTGTTCACAAACACAAACAGATCCCACAGAGCCCCAGGACAACAGCACAATTAGACCTAACCAAATCATGAGAAAACAAAAAGATAATTACTTACCACATTGGAAAGAAGGAACATAAAAAAATTGAAAACTAGAATGCTATTTGGCCCTAAACAGAGAGTACACAATGTCAGAATACCTGACCACTGTAACTCACCAACACTTGAGTGGTTTGGAAAGCTTTGACAAATGTACAGACTCAGTGAGCATAGCCTTGCTATTGAGAAAGGCCGTCAAAGGCAGACCTGGCTATCAAGAGAAGACAGGCTATGTGCTCACTGCCCACAAAACGAGGTGGAAACTGAGCTGCACTTCCTAACCTCCTGCCAAATGTATGACCATATTAGAGACACGTATTTCCCTCAGATTACGTAGAACCACAAAGAATTTGAAAAACATACCTAATTTCGATAAACTCCTATATCCACTAGATGAAATACCACAGTGTGCCATCACAGAACCATGATTTGTGACCTGTTGCCACAAGAAAAGGTCAATCAGTGAAGAACAAACACCATTGTAAATAAAACCCATATTTATGTTTACTTATCTTCCCTTCCGTACTTTAACTATTTGAACATCATTATAACAGTGTATATATACCAATCCAAAATTAAATCTAGAATCTGCTTTTTATTTCACAACAAAGCCTCCTTCACTCACGCCGCCAAACTTACCCTAGTAAAACTGACTATCCTACCATTCCTCGACTTCGGCGATGTCATCTACAAAATAGCTTTCAATACTCTACTCAGCAAATTGGATGCAGTCTATCACAGTGCCATCCGTTTTGTTACCAAAGTGCCTTATTCCACCCACCAATGCGACTTGTATGCTCTAGTCGGCTGGCCCTCGCTACATATTCGTCGCCAGACCCACTGGCTCCAGGTCATCTATAAGTCTATGCTAGGTAAAGCCCCGCCTTATTTCCAGCTTCTCAGCTCACTGGGAACAACACCCACCCGTAGCACGCGCTCCAGCAGGTATATCTCACTGGTCATCCCCAAAGCCAACACCTCTTTTGGCTGCCTTTCCTTCCAGTTCTCTGCTGCCAGTGACTGGAACGAATTGCAAAAATCGCTGAAGCTGGAGACTTACATTTCCCTCACCAACTTTAAACATCAGACATCTGAGCAGCGACCGATCGCTGCAGATGTACATAGTCCATCTCGAAATAGCCCAACCAATCTACCTACCTGATCCCCATATTGTTTTTGTTTACTTTGCTGCTCTTTTGCACACCAGTATCACTAGTTACACACCATCATCTGCTCATCATCATCTGCTCATCTATCACTCCAGTGTTAATCTGCTAAATTGTAATTACTTTGCTACTATGGCCTATTTATTGCCTTACCACCTCATGCCATTTGCACACACTGTATATAGACTTTCTTTTTTCTATTATGTTATTGACAGTACACTTGTTTATTCCATGTGTAACTCTGTGTTGTTGTTGTTTGTGTCGCACTGCTTTGATTTATCTTGGCCAGGTCACAGTTGTAAATGAGAACTTATTCTCAAATAGCATACTGGTTAAATAAAGGTGAAATATATATATAAATATATCTTTTTTTACCTTTATTTAACCAGTCAAGCCACCGCCGGGACTCCCAATCACAGCCAGATGTGATACACCTTGGATTTAATCCAGGGACTGTAGTGATGCCTCTTGCACTGAGATTCAGTGCCTTAGACTGCTTCGACACTCAGGAACTTTTGTTAGTGTAACGTTTACTGTTCATTTGTATTGTTTATTTCACCTGCTTTGGCAATGTTAACATACAGTATGCTTTCCATGCCAATAAAGCCCTTAAATCAAATTGAAATTGAATTGAAAGAGGCAGAGACAGAGGTGGAAGGGGTAGAGGTAGACAGTGATGTGAGGGGTATATAGAGACAACGTGGTTGAAAGGGAGATAGACAGAGAGCGAGAGCGATGGAGAGAGAGAGATCATGGAAGGGTTTGAAAGAAACACACAGAGACAGAGACAGAGACAGAGACAGAGAGAGAGAGAGAGAGACAGACAGACAGACAGACAGACAGACAGACAGACAGACAGACAGACAGACAGACAGACAGACAGAGACATAAATATGCGAGCACACAGAGAGAGAGAGGGAGAAATACAGAGAGGTGGGGGAGTGTTTGAGAGACAAAGTGGTAGAGACCTAGAGCGAGGATGGGAAAGCAGTGAAAGATGGGAGAAGTGGAGAGAGAAAAGACAGAGAAAAGGATGAAGAGATGGTAAGAGGCAGAAGAGGTAGAAGAGAAATAGAGATGGAAGGGCTGGGGTGATAGAAGTCTGGAACCAACGGGACCCTGAACAATGTTTACCCCAAAGCATACGACTGCTAAATAGTTAGTTAAAAGGTTCACCTAATAGCTATCCGGACTGCATTGACCATTATTGCACTAACTCATTTGACTCGTCACATACTGCTACTGCTGCTGCTACTGTTTGCTATCTGTTACTTAATACCAGCACTATTAGAGAAAGGGGTTATAAAAGTCAATGTGCAGGGATACGAGGTAATAACATGGACGGGGTATTAGTACCATGTTGATGTGCAGGGGTACGTGATAATAACATGGCTATATGCACGGGGTATCAGAACCATGTTGATGTGCAGGGGTACGTGATAATAACATGGCTATATGCACGGGGTATCAGAACCATGTTGATGTGCAGGGGTACGTGATAATAACATGGCTATATGCACGGGGTATCAGAACCATGTTGATGTGCAGGGGTACGAGATAATTGAGGTAGATACAGTTGAAGTCGGAAGTTTACATACACTTAGATTGGAGTCATTAAAACATTGTTTTTTTAAGCAATCAACCACCACAAATGTATTGTTAATTTTTCCAACAATTGTTTACAGACAGATTATTTAAC